>NC_072793.1:37397500-37400000 GCF_028583425.1 Eublepharis macularius | reverse complement strand
CTTGCATATGAAGGCCCGAGAGGAGAAAGCGGATTTGGCCCCGGACTGAGGGCTCCTCCTGCTTGTTTTTTGAGAGGAAGTGGCAATTTCTTCTTTGCAGCATGCCATTAAGTCATTTGCATGGCTCCGCCTCTCCCATGTAAAAAAGTCACTCTGGTCTCCGCTCTGGGGCAATGAAGGCCGAGGCCTGAAGAAACATTGGGAGGATGAATCCCTTGCTCAGCTCTTCCTGCTCTACTCATTTTCCTCCCTCACCATGAGTCCAAAGATATTTGGAGGTTTCACCCATTTATAACCTCCTGGCAGCAACGCTATTTGTGCTTGCTTCGGCGGTACATATACTAAAATTGGAACGATACAGAGAAGATTAGCATGGCCCCTGCGCAAGGATGACACGCAAATTCGTGAAGCGTTCCATATTTTCTTGACGGACCAGGAAGCTCCATAATCAGCAGCAGGTTGCTTTCTGCCACCTAAACGAGGAGACTGGGGCAGTCTCTTACACACTGGGAAAGACTGAGGCTTACTTATCAAAGGTTACGGGTGACACTCCGCTGATTTTCTCTGCTGCCAGAGTGCAGCAGGTCTCTGCTGTAGAGTATTTGGATCAATCTGCTCTGGAAATTCACATTTCACTCATGAACCTTGGCCACGACTGTGCGGTAGATGAGGAAACACTTTCCCACGCGTCTTGAGAGGCTTGATCTGGAACGTGGAATGGCAGGACGTAGCAGAGGCATGGGCTGGGATAGGTGGCTGTGTGGTGAAGGCGACGGCTGAGAAATCCGGTGTGCTGTGCAAACGTGGGTTTGAATCCCACACTTGTAAGGCTTCTTCTGAATGCCGAACATGGGGTACTTGGAAACCTTGCCAGAGAAGTGGCTTTTAAGATTACGCAGAACAATGTTCTGCTCCTGTACCAAAACAGACAGGAAAGCAGTCCTCTGCGATGAGGTGACTGAACTGTGAAGGAGATCAGATGGAATCTGTCGGGGTTTCTCTTTGTTCTGAGTATTCTCTTGCCCTTAAAGAAGTAGCTTGGGGAAGATGGTGGTGGATTGTCTATAGAATGATCGTCATATTGGTTATCTCTTTGTCCGGGCATGACGTTTAGTGGTAAGGTGACCGAGATGAGAAGGCGATGGATGAAATCTATCCTGCTCTCCACCTGTGGATTCTATTCCCACTCTTGCCATAGTTTTGTCCTTGCATATGAAGGCCCGAGAGGAGAAAGCGGATTTGGCCCCGGACTGAGGGCTCCTCCTGCTTGTTTTTTGAGAGGAAGTGGCAATTTCTTCTTTGCAGCATGCCATTAAGTCATTTGCATGGCTCCGCCTCTCCCGCGTAAAAAAGTCACTCTGGTCTCCGCTCGGGGGCAATGAAGGCCAAGGCCGGAAGAAACATTGGGAGGACGAATCCCTTGCTCAGCTCTTCCTGCTCTACTCATTTTCCTCCCACACCATGAGTCCAAAGATATTTGGAGGTTTCACCCATTTATACCCTCCTGGCAGCAACACTATTTGTGCTTGCTTTGGCGGTACATATACTAAAATTGGAACGATACAGAGAAGATTAGCATGGCCCCTGCGCAAGGATGACACGCAAATTCGTGAAGCGTTCCATATTTTCTTGACGGACCAGGAAGCTCCATAATCAGCAGCAAGTTGCTTTCTGCCACCTAAACGAGGAGAGTGGGGCAGTCTCTTACACACTGGGAAAGACTGAGGCTTACTTATCAAAGGTTACGGGTGACACTCCGCTGATTTTCTCTGCTGCCAGAGTGCAGCAGGTCTCTGCTGTAGAGTATTTGGATCAATCTGCTCTGGAAATTCACATTTCACTCATGAACCTTGGCCACGACTGTGCGGTAGATGAGGAAACACTTTCCCACGCGTATTGAGAGGCTTGATCTGGAACGTGGAATGGCAGGACGTAGCAGAGGCATGGGCTGGGATAGGTGGCTGTGTGGTGAAGGCGACGGGTGAGAAACCGGTGTCCTGTGGAAACGTGGGTTTGAATCCCACACTTGTAAGGCTTCTTCTGAATGCCGAACATGGGGTACTTGGAAACCTTGCCAGAGAAGTGGCTTTTAAGATTCCGCAGAACAATGTTCTGCTCCTGTACCAAAACAGACAGGAAAGCAGTCCTCTGCGATGAGGTGACTGAACTGTGAAGGAGATCAGATGGAATCTGTTGGGGTTTCTCTTTGTTCTGAGTATTCTCTCGCCCTTAAGGAAGTAGCTTGGGGAAGATGGTGGTGGATTGTCTATAGAATGATCGTCATATTGGTTATCTCTTTGTCCGGGCATGACGTTTAGTGGTAAGGTGACCGAGATGAGAAGGCGATGGATGAAATCTATCCTGCTCTCCACCTGTGGATTCTATTCCCACTCTTGCCATAGTTTTGTCCTTGCATATGAAGGCCCGAGAGGAGAAAGCGGATTTGGCCCCGGACTGAGGGCTCCTCCTGCTTGTTTTTTGAGAGGAAGTGGCAATTTCT